>NC_047509.1:12720164-12722664 GCF_902827115.2 Pseudochaenichthys georgianus
TACAGTGGGAGCAATCAATTATAGATGAGAGAAGGTAGGAGGGGGAAGAGAGAGCGAGATGAAGGGGATAGAGCGAGGCCTACCTTGCATGCAGCTGAGCTTTAGCATGTCAATGAACATCACAGTGGCATTCGGCAACCTGCATGCACACAGCTACTCAGGAAATTGGCTCTTGAGGCCCAGGGTTCTGCGTAGAGAGAGGAAAATCTTAAGTGTGCATTCACCTTTCACACATTTATTCGATAATGAGTCAGTATGCTAACTTGGTTCACATGTGTGTGGATTTGCGCTTTCGTATGGTTCGCCGCGCTGACACAGTCATAGCGAAACTGCATTGGGTCTTTTCACAAACATCGTGCAACAGTCATAGTGTCCCCTCAGTAGGTGACAGCTTGTTTCGAAACCAGGATATAAAAGTGGTCCAGATGCATCATGGTAGAATGATCAGAGTATCTCTTTTCTGATTGAGTCACATGGGCCTTTTGTCCATCTTATTTACTCATGGTAAGCAGCATATTTGTTACACATACCGCAGAGAAGATTTTTGGAGATAATTTAGTTTCTAGATATTAACAATGACATGAGCATTAATGCAGAATTAATTTTTCTCACATGCTTACAAAAGTATGCCTCTTCAGCACTGAAAAGACTGTAATGTTGACTTTCATTAAATGTATTATGTCAACGAATTTTACATAATTGTTAGTTGAAAGCAATAATTGTATATTCCGTTTATATTTCTCTCTGATTGATCTCTTGTTTTTTTTTATTCAACTATTTCATCTATTTGAAGAATAAGAAAATCGTTGTAATCACATTTAAAATGTTTGGGACTTTCCTCGACAATCAAGCAGCCCATAATCTCAAGTTGATGTTAATCTTTTTCTGTGCCAGTGAGCCATAAAGAGTTTCACGACTCCAACGTGTGGCACCCATTTGCATTCATCATGGGGCTGTCCCATGCACACACACTTGTGATTATGCACACCACTGAGATTTACATGAGTAGAAGAGAGATCAGATTTGCCTGTGCTTTCTCTTAGCTGTTCACATCTTTATATGCAGAGGTTTTCAATGAGCCCCCCTTGTTGCGACTGGAAAGATTTACTAAGACGATGTCAGTTGGAAAATGTGTATTAATCTCTCTGTCACCTCACTATTCGTTAAATGTCAGATATTTGCTTCTGGAAACTGCTCTATTTGTGCCGTCTGTATTTTGTGTGTGTGTGTGTGTGTGTGTGTGTGTGTGTGTGTGTGTGTGTGTGTGTGTGTGTGTGTGTGTGTGTGTGTGTGTGTGTGTGTGTGTGTGTGTGTGTGTGTGTGTGTGTGTGTGTGTGTGTGTGTGTGTGCGCGTGCGTGCGTGTGTGTGTGTGTGTGTGTGTGTGTGTGTGTGTGTGTGTGTGTGTGTGTGTGTGTGTGTGTGTGTGTGTGTGTGTGTGTGTGTGTGTGTGTGTGTGTGTGTGTGTGTGTGTGTGTGTGTGTGTGTGTGTGTGTGTGTGTGTGTGTGTGTGGGCAGAGAGGCTGTTTGATGTGAGTCAGATCCAAACCCAGGCTGGTTTCGCTCACATGTGTGTGGGACGCATCCAGATGGCTCCGCAGGACTGCACAAATGTCACTCTGATAATGAGACAACAGGGCCTCTTGATATACAGGTAGCAGGGCTGTGGTTCAGCTTCTACACAGAGAGACATGGGGAGAAAGAAAGAAAGAACAAAAGAAAAGCGAGGCCGCACTTAAATGCAAATATCACACTTAACAAAAAACAAAGCATGTGAAAAATGAAGGTCTGATCACAATGACGGTTCATGTTCTCTCAGATAATTCGATCCATACAGAAACGTCTTTATCTCCGAGGCTGATCACCGACCTACGCAGGGTGACCTGCAAGAAAAGTCCACTGAACTGTGCTAAATGACAAACTCACCTCCATCCCTCTCCTGTACTCCTGGGTCATGGCAGGTCGCTGCTCAGTTGCCATGGGAACAGGAGACACGGAGGACAATTCTCCTGAGCACTAAACAGTGACACCTTACGCCGTCTCCGACAGACTCGGTTGAGTTGCACATCAAGTGTGAAAGCAGGAGTGAGAAGTTGTTGTTTATTTAATTTTCTTACGAGTGGCCTGTCAACCCCACTCTTTTTTCACACTCTCTCTTTCTCTTCCTCTCTCCTGCACGAAAACCCATTTTCACACATAAGCCTTGTGGACATTTGCTAGCACATATTTTCTTTGTCTGCATCCCTCCACTGTGTAGTTCTCTCAGACAATATTTTCCTGTTATTCTCAACAGCGAAGCACAGGTGCATCCCTGTCTGTGTGTGTGTAAGTGAGATAGTAGCTGTTGTTTCAGCTCTCCAACTGCTGTGACCTAATGTAACTATTGCACCTACACCGTCAACCCTCCAACAGCTCAGCCCATCTCATGAGGGTGCTGCACCTGTTTGTCTGGCACACACACACAAACGCACTTCTTTTATATCAGACCACAGTGGCAAATAC